>NW_023276806.1:218162715-218183089 GCF_003668045.3 Cricetulus griseus
TAAAGACATGAGCTATCACTACAGTCCTGAGAGGGATGACTTTAAGGTACTGACGCACCTTTTTGGCAGCAATATGCTAAGCGACATGCTCAGAGCTTCTGGATGGACAATGAGAAACAGCAGCTGACTCCAACCGACACCCGTTATACATGAGAACACCTTCAGGCTTCACTTCTTCCAAAGACTTTTTGTTTTTCTCCTCTCTAGAAGCAGAAATGCTTTATAACGCTCACTTATCATTATAATTACCTACGACATGTGAAAGGAGCCCTTCTTAAGACAGTTGATTTCTCTCTGTCTGTCTCTCGGTCTCTCTTTCTGTGTGTGTTTCATACACACGCATGCTTGTGTAAGTAGCAGCCTTGGATCTCTGAAATCTGACTTGGGCCCCAGTTTCCTTCCTTGCCTCCTGCCATTCACTCTGGTGTCAGTTGAGATGTGCCAGAGCCACTCTCTAACTGTTCCCAGGTCTGTGCTTGGGGCTATGCAGTCAGGGCCAACTTTTCCATTGGGTGTACGACTGGAAGCCCTTTCTCTTGCTGCTCTGTGAAAGTATGACTTTGTTTTAGGGTATCTGGCTCCCATTCTGAAGAAGCCATTGTAAGAGGCTTTCATCATCACTCAGAACTGGCCCACCCAAAAAGGCCCTGCATCAGTGGGAGCTCTGCCCCGGAATGGAGAATGGTGTATTATTTCAGATAGGTCATTAACCAAAGACTCTGAAATTCCCTTACAGTGCTATCTGGGGCAGAATGTCACTTTAGTCTGTGTTTATTTGTAAACAGCCTCAGGCTCTGAAGTAAAAGAAAGCCTTGTACCCATTAGACTGGGGGTTCAGACCCACATACTCTTCGAGGCCCCTTGGGAAGGATTTGGATATGCTTTCAGGAACAGACCACAATTACTGCTCTTGGACTAGTTGCTGTTGGATTGCCTTCCCACGAGTAATGTGTGTCTTTCTGTTTGCCTTTTTTTTTTTTTTTGGCTTTCTAATGAAAGAAGAACAAATACGTAAATAAATGGATGAATAAATGGAATGACAGTTATAAGAAGCAATTCTTTTCTGATAAGATCTTTTGAAAATAAGCCATAGAGAGAAGAAACAAACTGAGTGATCACTTTAATTCATACAAAGGAGACATGCTAATGTTATCAAGATACTAGCTATAAACATAAGCATAAACATTCTAATTAATATTCAAGAGGATAAATATAAACACCCAATTCCAGCTGTGAAGCACCTGAAAACAACTAAATTATGTACATTCAGTATTTTCAAGAAGGTGATCTTTCTTGTCACCCTGCTCAGCAACATAAAATACTTCATGATGAACATTAAATTTATCATACTGTGATTATATCTCTGCAAATATTTACATCTCCTGGTGCCTTTTAAAATGTCCTGTTTGAAAAGTCACACCCTTTTGACCTACTGTGTGGACGTCCTTCCTTTGAGGAGACTCATGCCTTTGGGGTTGTTAAAACAGTTTGGGATTGTTTGACTTTTCAATGAGATTCGTCGAAGTGTGTGTGACTCACCTCAGCAATCATCCAGGTTAGGAACAGAATTGGGACAAATTTGAAATGTCCGGCTCTATGGGGCACCAACCCTTGGTCAAGGAGGAGCTGAACAGTTAGGTCTGTGCAGCAGCTCCATGAAGAGAGGTGAATGGGAAGGTGACCAGGGCTGTGACCTTCCTGGCCCTCAGCTATGTTTTGTCCATTATGGTTTCTTCTGGGCACATTTGTGCACCCAGTATTTAATAGCGTATACCTGCTTTGTTCATCACTGGGAGATTATGGGATTACCTGAGATAAAAAAAAATAAAAAAGGAAAGGTCATCAGATCAGCTGACACCAGGTCCAATTTAGGCTTTAAAACTCTAACAACTTCTAGGCTTTTAAACAAGCCTATCAGTAACTTTTTCTGTTTCAAAGCTAAAGCCTTGTTTTCAAGGGCTTCAGGAGTTGGAAGGCAACAAACTTGCCAGTATTCCTAAGACTCTGCAATGAGTGATGTCCACATTTTAGTTTCCTTGACTGAAAATCCTATCACAGGTAATAATACCTACTTCTTATGTCTACTCAGATAAACTAATAAAACTCACAACACTGTCCAGAATCTAGTGAACTTGCAATAAACTAGGAGATTATTATTAACCAGAAGTATTTGATGTTTTTCATTCTTTCCCTACTGTTTGGTTTAGAGGTTGAACTTGGTCCTATGTAATTTGCTTCAGACCATTATATAACTAGATAAATAAATATATTCATCCATCTACCCAGGCAATAAATGTTTATTGAGTCCCTATTATGTTCATTTTGTACCAGATGCAGACTCAGCCATGATGGCTACAGCAACAATGAAGCCAGACAGTCTGTGATCGTGTGGAAGAGATCAATGAAAAAATAAATTAAGATAGGTAAAATGGGAAGTACTGGGTAATAATAAATCATTCAAGGGGAAAAAACAATAGGACAAAGACCATTAACAGAGATGACAGCTGGTTCTGATTGTGTGCTTGAGCAAAGTCTCTGTAGAGGCAGTGCAGAAATGAGTGAGGCAACTGACGATGATCCAAGGTCAAGGCTGTAGTAATGGCAAATGTCTTGAGGTGGGAAGGATCTTAGAGTTTTCAAAAAATCAAGATAATCCAAGATTTTTATTCACCTCTGTTTCTGTAACAGCTGTCTTACTGGGCTCCTTGCTTTGGCTCTTACTACAGTCAGCACTTTGTAGACAACCAATCAGATTGTGTTCTTTCTCATAACTCTATAATGGCTTGCCATTTCACTTAGGAAAACATCCAGATTTTTCACGTGCCTTCTGAGGGCCACCCAAGGACATCTGGGTCCTGCTAATCTTTGCAACCACCATGTTAGGTAGGTTACTGTTCTCCAAGTGAGGGGAATGACTGTGGTAAGGTATCAACTGGGTGATTTTGTAGTAGACAGAAAATTAAAGATATGAATGCTACTTTTGGGTAGGGCAGTGACTGTCAGGGGATGATCAGGATTTATCTCTCTTCAACTTCTCTAAGTTATCAAGTAATCAATAATTGGTAAAGACCTCTCCTACATGAGCCCTCCTGTTTTCCTGGAGACATTTTTTGTTTATTTATTTATTTATTTATTTTTGTTGAGACAGGGTTTCACCACGTAACTCTGGTCGTCCTAGCACTCATTCTGTAGATCAGGGTAGCCTCCAAATCACAGAAATCTGCCTGCCTCTGTCTCCCAAGTGTTGGGATTAAAAGTGTGTGCCACTACACCTAGTTCTCAAGACTTTTTTGAAACAAAATAAAAAGTGAGAAATGTAAAACTTAATTTCTTATGTTTTTGGTTGTGAAACTAGACCTTAACAACTGAGACTTCTCTCCAGCCCCAAACTTAATTTCTTAAATGATCAATATTTTCCCATGAAATTTTATCTTAGAATGGCCTCAAAATTGAAGCCCCATCTCTAGAATTGTAGTGAAACATTTGTTGTATAGGGTGGATATTCTACTAGGGGTGGACATTCTATTAAGTTTGGACATTCTACTAGGAGTGGACATTCTACTATGTGTGGGACAGACATTCTGCTAGAGCATTATTCAGGACAGTAAAGAGAGAATGTGTAAGGAAAAGAGTTGAAAGCCAATTACCCTTTAAAGCATCGTTTACACTATTAGACCTAATTTTTATTCATATTGAGACTCTTGCTCATAAAAGCTTTGCATTACACTGAATTTAGTATTTACATTATAGAGTTTTAAGACTGAAACAATTAAATGATGAGAATGGAGGACTGATGAGCAAAGGGGTCCAGACCAGGCTGGTGAAACCCACAGAAACAGCTGACTTGAACAAAGGGGAACTCTTGGCCCCCAGACTGATAGCTGGGAAACCAGCATTGGACTGATCCAGACCTCATGAATGTGGGTGTCAGTGAGGAGGCCTCGGAAATCTGTGGGTCCTCTTGTAGTAGATCAGTACTTTGGGAGCCCATTTCACATAGAGGGATACTCCCTCAGCCTAGACACACGGCGGGGTGGGGGGTGGAGGGGGGCGGGAGCTAGGCCCTATCCCAAAGAATATGATAGACTCTTAAGACCCCCTATGGAAGGCTTCACCCTCCCTGGGGAGAAGGAAGGGTATGGGATAGGTAGGGTGTTAGTTGGGGGTGGTGGCTGGAGGAGGGGTGGGAGAGGGAACCGGGATTGACATGTAAAACGATCTTGTTTCTAATTTAAATAAAAAATGGAGGAAAAAAGCAAGTAACAAAGAGGGTAAAAACAATAAAAAAAAAAAAACACCACCACCACCACCACCACCACCACCAACAACAACAACAAACAGAAGTCATGGCTTGCCTGACATCATGTAGTCTGGCTCCCAACAAGGCTTCATCTTTATCAGTCCCACTGCCATTTGTAGGGTATGCTTCCTCAACTGTTTGGTTGCAAATTAAATATTTTACCTCTCCTCTGAGATGCCTAAACACTGCCTCACTTTAACTTGCCTAAAACCTTTTAAAATTTTACCCAGCGTCTTATCTTGATGCCTCTATTTAACTTTGGTTTTAACCTCCTAACTTGCTCTTGCTGCTGGTATCCTTGCCCACTTCTATGCTTTCTACAGCCCCTATCATAAATGATTAGATAATTTAACCATATGTTTTCTTTGGTTATTGTCTCATCAGGAGTAAACACCACAATAGCAAAGATTTTTCTCTTATTTTGCTCCCTGACATAGCCCAAACACATAGGACAATGTTTTGCCATCCTTGATACTCAATAATTATTTGTTGAATGAATGGATGAACTTAATTTGCTATAAATAACATGGTGACGTGATGGATGGTAGAACGAAAGCATCACAAAGTAAGGATCTATGTTATATATCCACCACCAGTTCTTGTGTGTGTGTGTGTGTGTGTGTGTGTGTGTGTGTGTGTGTGTATTCCTATGAGTCAGTGTTCCTACAGGCTGATAAAAGCCTCATGGGAAGGGGAAAAAAAGTCAAAGTAGGAAGTTGCAGCTAATGTCAGCCTCATGGCTTTAAGTAGATGGAAGCTATGGATAACCCTGGAGCCCCGGGACAGTTTTCTAAAAGAGGAAATAACTCACGCAGAGAAAAGAAGCTTCTAAAACAAGTGCATCAAAGGAGGCCGACACCTCCCTTGCCCCTGACCCCTCCCCTTTTGGAGCAGAGCCAGAGTCCTGTGAGATGGGGCTGGAAAAATAGTGGTGCTAATGAAAAGCTAAGTCACAAGGCAACTCTGTTCTGTGGCCTAATAGCAGGGTGTGATGCTGTTGGGGGAGGGTGTTTCCCTACCCTCCCACGTTGGTTGGGAACTATTGGGATGTCAAGGAAAAATGGCCTCATCGGAAAACAGCAAAGCAGTTGTTCCAAGAATATTTTCTGGTAGCTGTATCTTCAGGAGGACTGGAGGTGACCGTGCAGTCACACAGGAATCTTCCCTGGTGTCACAGTGGTAGTTCAAGAAGCCATTGCTAAGCACGGAAGGATTTGGAAGGAACCTGGAATACCTGCTTTCAGCTCTGCAGCTTTGCTGGTGTTCAGAGGAAATTCCTCCTAGGTCTCACTAACTACTCATCACCATGGGAAGAATGGAAACCTTGGAGCATGCACAGTGAAGGGTTTTCTATGCAGGGAAAGCCTTTCTGAGCACAATGCCCCATTGTCTCTGCTTCTCTATTAATACTCTGCTGTAGAGGAAATGAGTGCCCCCGAGGGGATGACAAGGATTCCTGGCCACCAGGCAAGAAGAACAATCCAAAATCTGCACCACCCTGGGAATTCAGAGAAAGAAGTCGGGTGGAATCCATGGTCACTCTAGGCCTATCTGATTTCACCTGCTCTGGGTTCGAGGTGTCTTGTGATGGTGTCCTTGCTACTGAGCTATGGACTCAATGAAGACCTCTGAGCCAAAAGGAAGAGAGGAACCCAGAAAGCACATAGCTCTAGGATAAATCTCTTTTCCTTTCCCGGCTCCCCAAAACAGAGAGCAGCCTTTTTTCTTAGGCTTTGGTACTTTTCTTCCCATATGAGAAAACAGACAAGAGAAGTGATGAGGCAGTAGGATTTCCCAGATCCACACAACTGAAGTAGATTATGCTTTTCCTTTATGTCCCCGAGGAAGGGCTCTGAAAGAGAAATAAATTGAGAAAATCAAAATTCTTTGGAAATTCAACGTTCTTTCTCATTTGTGTAGCAAATTAGAGTTGATTTCCAGACTGCAGGTAGTTGAAGCACAGCTTTGGTTATTTTCTAAAAATTTAAATGCTAGTTAATTTTGTGCTGTATCATCTAAAAAGGAGAATATTGGACATACAATCCCACCCCAGCCTTGGAGCTATTGATAATTGTTAACTGCTTGTAGGACAGAGTTTTCTCTAAGACTGTAGCCCCTATCTGCCATGCTACAATGGAAGACCAGGAATCCCAGAATATCAGGGCAGCACAAGACAGTCTTGAAGGGTTAAAATTAAAAGGATATATAACTAAATGGGTGGGGGTGGATCTGCGCAGTGCTGGAGAAAGGGGGTGAATATGATTAAATCTGAAACTCTCAAAACACTAATAGAAATTTCAAAAGAAAATAAAAAGGAAACCATGAAATAAATATTCCTGACATTTAAAAACTTCCTATTAGGCTAGGGAGATTTTTTTCATTCACATATGCATGAGGTCCTGAGTTCAAGTCCCTAGCACTCCCATAAAAGCTGGTCACAGCTGTGTGCACTTGTAGTTTTAGGATTGGTGAAGCAAAGGCAGACGAATCATTGGAGCTATCTGCTCAGCTAGCTGAATTGGTGAACTTTAAAAAACGTGGAGAATGATATCCGAAGATACTTGGGGTTTGATGTCTGGCCTTCACATGCACATGTACGTACACATGGACACACACGTATGCATATAACACACACACACACACACACACACACACACACACACACACACACACACACACTCCTGCTAGTCCTCATTGGTTCCATTCACCGATCTTGTCTAACTAGCACCCTGTGAGTGTAAGTGATGTCTCAAATGCAGCACGGCACAAGAAACTGCTGAGTTACCATGGGAGCACCTTCAATCCCAAATTTGTCTTGTTCCCTGAAGAATGTCAGGACAGGAAGATGTGGTATTTCCAAATACCTTTAAAAACTGCCGATCATTTATTTTAGGAAGGTGTACTGGATGGTTTTGTGTGTCAGCTAGCTTGCATGACACAAGCTAGAGTCATCAGAAAAAGGAGACTCAGCTGAGGAAGCGTCTCAGTGAAATTGAGCTATAAGGCATTTTCTCATTTGGTGATCAATGGGGAAGGGCGCAGTCCATGGTGGATGGTGCCATCCCTGGGCAGGTGGTCCTCAGTTCTGTAAGAAGGTGCATTAAGTAAGCCATGGAAGCAAGCCAGTAAGCAGCACACCTCTGTGGCCTCTGCATCTCCTCCTGCCTCCAGGACCCTGCCCTGTTCAGTTCCTGTCCTGACTTCCTTTGGTGATGACCAGCAATGCTGAAGTGTAAGCCTAATAAACCCTTTCCTCAACTTGCTTTTTGGTCATGGTGCTTCATTGTAGCAATGGAAACCCTCACTAAGACACAATCTGGAAGCACTGAGAGTCTCAGTGAGGGGTCATGTAGAGTAGGTTCACCTGTGGGAGCACTGCCCTGATGAAAGCAATTGATACAAGATGGTCCAGCTCAGTGGGGATGGCATCATTTCATGGGGTTGGGTCCTGGCCTGTCTAAGAGTCAAGGAAGTGATTTGAGTAGTATGCATGCATTAATTTTCTCTGCCCTAAACAATGGATGTGACCAGTTCCCTTAAACTTCTGTTACTATGACAGTTGTGTTATGATGGACTAACCTGGCATTATGAGTTAGAACGAACTCTCCACTAAAGTTGCTTTTTACCAGGGTATTTTATCACAGCAAAAGAAGTGTAACTAGAACAGCTGGTCATCTGGTGGATGTGGGGCTTGGCGAGGTTCCATGTTTTCCTGTTTGATAGCACAATGGTGTTGTCTACTGGCATTCTAAACCATTTTGGGATAACACAAGTTATAAGTGATCAAGTGTGTAAATCATTTATCTCCTTTGTTTCCTCCTTGGCAGCAACAGCTTTCTGGCTTGCTGCTGAGTGAGCCTGGGAAGCAGGCTTGTGCTCAGTGGTGTTTCCTTTTGTTCTCTACAATGTTGACTTGTGAGGAGTCGTTTGCAACACTGGCAGGTCTGCCTGATTGCTTTAGGGACTGCTTTGTGAAAACTATGATCGTGGTGTCCCACCATGGACCCATGCTGGAAGATGGGGTACAGACATTTATGTTTTAATAAAGTCTCCAAGGAACTCTGGATAAATTCAAAGCCTAAATGTCTAGAAGCTCCAGGGAAGGGAAGGTGGGCTCAGGACACTTCACTGAGTCATTGGAATTATTTGTGGGATGTGGGGTGTGCCTGCAGATGTGCAAAGGGAGAGAAATAGGAGATAGGCAGTTGCAGGGTGGAGAGAAGGGACATACAATTTCTCAATATTTTTCCCACCCAAGAGCTTTCCAGGCCTGGCTCCACTTAGCTTTTGAGATTCAATAAGTTGGGGCCTGTTCAAGATGGTATGGCCACAGACTCAAGTATTTCTTGCAGAAAAATGGCCATTTTAGCAATCCCTTGCGTCTGGACTTGATCTGAAGGAATGGAAACCAGACCAATGGTCATTGAATGCTGATCATACTTTTGATGCTGTGCTGGAAATAGTTTATTCATTCATACATTCACCACCATGAATATTAAGTACTCTGCTGAATAGTATATTTACTAGGGTTCTAAAGCCAAAATTTCTATCTTTATCCTGAGGGAGTTCATAGATAATTACTATCCACAGATGTGCTAGAGGAAGGATGCATTGGGAGACATTTGAAGGGATTCTTAATGCAGACTAAGTGGGTCAAGGGGCAGATTTTAGACTCTAGGACAGAGTTCAGGAAGAACCGACACTTAAATCAGAAATACTAACCACTCATATTTGCTGCTGCAGATATTGGTGTGGTCATAATAAAGAGATTAAGGGAGGATGTAAAAAAGGATCAAGGTAGAGATAGAAAGGGCTCAAGGCAGGAAAGACAGAGCCAGGAATGAGAATGGATAGGTTAAATGTGCTGGAGATGGGTCACATGCCTTGATGTCCCCCAGGTTCCCAGAGGAATGACGACAGGACATTGTGGGACAGAAACTGTGGCTGACAAAGTTTGGAGATACGTTGGGAGAGACTGAGACTAGCCTGAGATGAAGCAATAGTTGTTAGAGTAAAAAAGAAAGATGGGACCTGGTCCTTGGCTGTTTGGGGAAGAAGAGGAAGGGAAAATTAAGAATACCAAATGGGTTTCTTTTTGGCAGCTGGATAAATCATAGTGCCATTCACCATTCATTATTCAGATATATGTGTCAATGTGTATATGTGTGCATATATAAAACATGTATTTGAAGTAGGTACTGGAGATTGAGCCTAGGACCTGTTGCATGCTTGGTTTTCTACCACAACCTTCATTATATGTTTTAATCAGGTGTTTCTGCCTTCATGATAGATAACCTTACATCATTTAAAATAGATTGGATAAGAAACCTCCAAGAGATGGAAGAAAAGGAAGAAGTCCAAGCACTTTGCCTTGAAAGTTCAGCTTCAAAGAGAGTGCTGAGACTTTGCTTCCAGGAAATTTTCCAGAAAAAAAAATGCAAAAAACGAAAGGGTAAAAAGTAGAAACGTGGCTCTGAGTAGGTTACACACGTGATTGGGACATTGTGAGCTAAGACTTGTGAAGCAGAGCCTGGCACTTGAAATGTCTTTTTGACCTCAAGCATCATGGAGAGGGGTGATCTCCTTGTGACCTGGTCACCAGTGTTCTCTTCTGTGCAGTTACAGCCTTTCTCCATCCCACTAATGGTAAGTAGGTAGACGGAAGGCTTGGAACAAGAGAAAAATAGCAGCGATTTAAAATGAAGTGAGGCATCTCTAGCCATCTTTCAGAGGTGCTGCTTACATTGTCCTCAGAAGTAATTTGTTTAAAAACAATCATCTTCCTAAGGAATTTTAGCAACAGTTTAGGAGTTTTAATGGAAAACAGATTTTTACCTTGAATCTCCTAATATTCTGTTTATCTGGGTTTTCTGTTTCAAGAAGTTATGAAAAAACAAGCTGGGTGGTGGTGGCTCACACCTTTAATCCCAGCACTCAGGAGGCAGAGGCAGAGGCAGGTGGATCTCTGTGAGTTAGAGGCCAGCATCTACAGAGTGAGTTCCAGGACAGCCAGGGCTGCAACACAGAGAAACCCTGTCTTGAAAAGCAAATGAAAACAAACAAAAAAAGAAGTTATGAGAAAACAAACAAAGGCCCCATGGTTCTCCAGCACTTACAGAAATTGCACTATTTGAAACAAGTCACACATATGTGTGACTGGTCTGACTTTAAACTATATTGTTTCTTTGGCTGAATTTGCATGTTGTCTACATATCTAATATCTTTGGAATTACTATTGTCTTTAAATTTTTCATAAGCAGTTTTGTTGCTATTGAAATGGGCTAAGGAAAGAGCATTTGTGACGTTTCTAGATTCCTCTGATTTGTGCTTTGACTTGCCTGCGTACTAAAGGTAGTTTTAATTTTGATTCTCTCTCTCTCTTTCCTTTTTGAGACAGGGTTTTGCTGTGTAGCCCTGGAACTTACTCTGTAGACCAGACTGGCTGCAAACTCAGAGATCACCTGCCTCTGCCTCCTGAGTGCTGGGATTAAAGGTGTGTGTCACCACTGTCCGATCCCCTCTTACTTTCCTAACTATAAATTTTTGCTCCTACTCAGAAAGGCATAACCTTCATTTAGGAGTTACGTTTGTTGAATTACTCTTGTTGGTTTCCTCATCATTTCTTGGGCTTCTGCATGCTGGGGCCTGCTCTGAGGTTCCCCACACTTTAGTTTACCCATCTGTTGGATTATCTTCGCTCACCTTGGAAGATTGCTATGAGGCATACATAGCTCATAAATGTCATCATAAACTATGCTACGAAAATATGTCTCAGCAATTGTGATGCTAGATTCAAAAGAACTCTATTGTGTGTGTCTGGTCAACTGAGGAATGAAGTGGCCTCTTGAGTCTTGACAGTGTGTCGTGGAGCTGCTTGGTCTTCAACTTGTCAGAGCTGGATTGCATTTCCTCCAACTGTCCGTGAAAGCAATAAAGTGTCCTAGAGTCCTTTCCCACTAGCATTGGTCAACAGGCTTGCAGGTCAGTATGTCTCTTTTATATTAGTTAGTTGGCAGGGCCCTATTTTGCCAGATTTTAAGAGCAAGGATTTTAAGACAGGAACCCCACCCTTTCCTAGCAGGTCATATAAAATACCTAGATTCCACCTTCCCGCCATGTGTAGCAGGCCTGCTTATGCAAGAGAACAATAAGGAGATGGTTCCTTTGCTTCTATTTCTTTGGCAATGCCAGAGAAGGAGGTGGCTGAAGCCAGACACATTGGCTCCACGCACATGCCCAAGCTTTTTTCAAAGTCTCACCCTGTTGAGCAATAAGAAGGCACTGTCTCCATATTAGCGTCGGCAGAGACAATGCTGTAACTGGATGGGTTGGTTTTTTTCATTGAAACCTTGGCTTAAAGGGTGTGTCTATGTATCTACAAAAACCTAAGTGGAAAGATTCAAAAGGGAAGAGAGGCAAGAGTGAAATCATTCCCTTCTTGGCAAGAAAAAAAGAAAATTCCATTTTGGAATGAAGGTAATTAACATGGGAGTTGAACAAAGAGTTAGCTGGAGATACCAACGGATCTCATAAATGCAGGGATTTTCGAGTCTGTGAACACCAGTCAAGTATAAACTGAACTGTCTAGGTAACTGTCAATTATCATCCAGGCCAAATGCATATTCTCCCAACCATTTCTAGACTCTTCCCAGAAACTAGAATGTTACCACATCTCCTAATGAAAACACGTTCCTGCCTTTGTCCCTTTGGTCTTGCTGTTCTCTCTACTAGAAAAGCCCCATCCGGTCTTCTCACACCCTAGTCACTTTCTACTTTGGTATTCTTTCCCAACATTCCATCTCAAATGTCTTCGAATTTCTCCTGTGTCCCTCTGAAGAACTGGTGCCTCAGAAGCCATTCTGTTTAAAAAAATAATCCACCTTTCCTATCCCATGGGATTGTGACTTTCTTGAATTTGGGGACCATTTCTTGTTTGTTTCTGAATCCTCTATATATCATAGGATTCTGTACATTAGTAGATGCAGATTTAACTTCACTCTAACTACAGAGGTAGACGATATGCCAGTGGCTCATGTTTTAATTATGAGGTCTGGTTTTTACACATGTTCTGGAAGTTTGGCTTTGCAGAGTGTTTTGTGTTTGAACACACTCTAAGACTAAATGCAAGGTGTTTATATATTGCTTTCAAAAGAATTCTGAAGGTCACCAATATCTCTTTTCGTGTCAACATCTTTTTGGGTTAGATTATGGGCAGTTTTCTACCTTGTTGAATGAAAGGATCTGTTCAGAAATGGTTCAGAAAAGCAGGGTAGATCAAGATTAAGAAAGGATAAAAAGATAAATTTGTCTTTATCACAACATGATGTTCTCAAAATTAAGTGGGTGGAACAAAGTTACCTTCAGTCAGGTTTTTTTTTTATAAAGCTAGTACATTTTAGGAATATAGATTGATCAATTATAGTTTCAGAGTCATGTATTTTATTCTAATGAACGCTTTCATCCATTTAGTGAATCTTCTCTCAAGATTCCAAGTATACTTACCTTTCTGTATTTCTCCAATGTGTGATTTTTTTAAAAAAAACTAGGACTTTGAATTTATCTAATTATTCTTAGTCTTTGCATTTATAATTTCTTAGAATTGTTGACCACTGATGCCAATTTTCCTCCTGAAACACATACAGATAGGATATCTATGTAACCTTCTCCTTAGCCCAGAGAACATGGCAGAAGCAGGAGGTGGAAAGAATAAAGACTGTGGAGCATTCTTTCGAGGAAGGGGTGGAGTGCTGTCTTCTGGGCATGACAGAGTGCTGCATTCTTCATTTCTTCACAGAAGCTATGAACTCCTGAGACCTCACCTCTGCATGAGATTGGGCCTGTTGACATCCTTTCGTATGGTGGGGGTCTCAAAGGACTCAACCATAGGCAACTAATTGTTGGTTGGGGGGGGGAGAAACACTTTCTTTGGTGCTATAGGCATGGGTAAAGAGTCCATGCTCTTGAAATAATCCCTCACTCACATCTGGTGAGCAATTCTAATGGAAATCACTGGGTCATGAAAATAAGATGACCAGTTAGCAAGAGGAAGGGGATCAGTGGGAACGAGAGGAAGACAAAAGGCCAAAGGGCTGAACAGAATCCAAATACATTATGTACATGTGTGAAAAGGTCATGATGAAATCCATTGCTATGCATAATTAATTTGTGCTAATGAAAAGATAAAAAGGAAGCTTTCCTTGAAATCCACTCAATCAATAGGTGAGTGGACAAGACAAGGTGGTGGATATGCACAATGAAATTTTACTCAGCCATAAGAAGCATGAAGTCATGTAACTTGCAGGGAAATGGGGAGAAATAGTGATCATTATGTTAAGGTAAGTAAGCCAGACTCAGAACGGTAACAAAGTGTTTTCTAACACATGTGGAATCTGGGTTTAAATACATTAAAATGTTTATGTACATAGGATAAAGGCAAAAGGGGATAGGTGGGGAGGAAGCTCACCAAAGGCAGGGAGAGGTGGGAGTGAGGGAAGACAATGGGTAAGAAAGGTAATGTATAGCGTTTTCCTCCACAGGTGGGCTGGAGAGTAAGAGAGACGCTTGAGGTCATGATCTAATAAAGGTAAGGTACAATTGTGTATTAGGAAATGTCACGGGATCCATTATTATATACAGGATGTTTTTATGAAATCATACTATTATTATAAAATTTCAAACAAGTAGGATCACAGTACAGTATAAGAAAACATACCCCTTTCCCATTTGAAAGCTCCCAAAATCAGAATGCTAATCGATGACCCAAGTGTGGTGTTTCTAAATTCCCACAAGGTTGTACTAAAATGGAAAAGAAAGCTCAAAATCCCAGGGAATTCTCAGAAATTACCAGAATCCTAAGTTGCTTTACCTTTGAACTACTTCTAGTGATGTTTATTTTCTTCATCTATTTTATGGGCATCTAGAATTCTTGTTTAACAAGTAACCATTATATTTAAGAGTATTCATAAATACCTTTTTTGTCTATAGCCAATATTTAAGGGCTGCAAAGATGCCAGCAAGCATTATTGGGTAGTACTCAAACAAAATCTCATCTCTCACCATCACAGAGAACACCACATTTTTAGATTGTCAATTTGCTGTTGTTGGTTTTTATTTGTTTGTTTTGTCAGCTGGACACAAGCTAGCATTGGGGAGGAGGGAAGCTCAATTGAGAAAATGCCTCAATCAGGCTGACAGACAGGCATGTCTGTGGGGCATTTCTTGGCTGATGACAAATGTGGGGGAGCCCAGCTCATTGTGGGTGGTGCCACCCAGGGCCAGCTGGTCCTGGGTTGTATAATAAAGCAAACAGAGCAAGCCATTAGGAGCATGCCAGGAAGTAGAGTTTCTCTAGTCTCTGCTTTAGTTCTTGCCTTGAGACCCTGCCCCAGTTTCTCTCTATGATGGATTATAAAGTGTAAGGTAGTGGTTCTCAACCTTCCTAATGCCACGCTCCTTTACTACAGTTCCTCATGTTGTGGTGACCCCCCAACCATAAAGTTATTTTTAATGCTACCTCATAACTATAACTTTGTTATGTTATGAATCATAGGTAAATATCTGTGTTTTCGATGTCCCCTGTGAAAGGGTCATTCAATCCCCAAAGGGGATCATGACCCATGGGTTGAGGACCACTGTAAGAAGACTAAACCCTTTCCTCCTCTAGTTGGCTTTGGTCAGTGTTATATCACTGACACAGAGAAACAAACTAGGATGTTAACACTGCTTCCTGTCTTATTTCATGTAACACTACACATAAGACTTGTTTCAGTGTTGTATATTTATAAGCATACCATGATATTTATTTACACCTGTGACTCACCGTTGGCCCCTCTCAGAGCCATGAACACGCAACTGTAACCTAGCAATCTCTTGTGAATCTCAGAGCTGTTGGTCAACCCCACCTTGGTTCTGTACACTTACAGCTTCTGCTTTCATGGCGGCTCTATACTGACGTCTATGTCTGAATTCTTTCAGGAAAATTAGAGCATTCTTTTCCAATTTTGCTGATTTCTTGATAGATTTTTTTTCAGGATTTAGAAATACATCCCATTTTCCTGAGATGTGCCAGTGAGACATTCCCATGTGGAAGTATTCCCTAAGTCCTAGAATTCAGGTTTGAGCAGGGCTGAGCCTTGTAGACTCAGGTGTGACATAACAGGGCCAGGAACTTCATTGCTTCATGGACTAGCATTGTCAGAGCATGAGTCAGTGTCCTGACTTCTCAAGACTTTCACTCACATGACTTTAAAATTAAGGGTTCACATTTGATTGTGAGAAGCTGATGTTATGTCACCACATTTTATAGTAGCCAGCGCAGAAATCTTGGTCGAGGTTATTTTCTTTTATCACACTTAGCCCCAAGTACTATAGTCATTCTGATGCTATTGCAAATAAGATCTTGTTAATTTCTTTTTGCCAGGTTTCCTTGTTAGTATATAGATGCACATCTAACTTTTTTTGTATTGATTTTGCATCCTGTAACTTTACTGAGTTTATCAATTCTAACAGTTCTGTTGTGAAGTTGCTAGATTTTCTACATATAAGATTATATCAATTGAAAACTGAGGTGCTTTTGCTTCTCGTTGTCTGATTAATATTTTATATTAATTGTAAAGACTTCCAGTACTATGTTGAGAAGTGATTTAAAGTATCATTACTTTGTTACAGATTTAAAGGGGAAATCGTTCAACGTTTTAGTACTGAATCTGATGGTGAGTGTGTGTTATGTTTGGTTATAGTTTGTTGACTTATTTGACAATTTTATGCAGAGAAGATTCTTTCTAATACCTAAAGTGTTGAGAGATTTTATTATGAAAGGAAGTTGAATTCTGTCAAACACTTGTTCTGAATTGATTGAGATGATCGTGTGTAATTTTAATCCTTTATTTTGATATTGTAACCCAGCTATGAGAACTCTTTAAAACTGTGCAACTCATAAAGACAGAGAGAAGGCTAACAGTTTCTAGTGGAGGAGAAAGGAACAGGGATATCAAGTTTCAATTACATAAAATGAATAAATCAGGAATCTCTTGGGTCACATCAAATCTACAGTAAATTTAAAATTTGCTAAATATCACCCAACAATAAATTACTGAGTAATTATTTTAATTACTTCATTTAAGTAATGTTTCATTGCCTATGCAAGTAAATTTACCTCAGCAATTGAAGGACATGACTCCCCTCAGAGAACTTGTTCTTGAGGGACAGTATTCTGTCATAGCAATCATCCTTGGGAAAAAGATAAACTACCTGTTTCTTGGGTCTTTATCTTTTTAATTTTTGAAGATTTACCTATTTTATTCTATGTGTATGAATGTTTTAAATATGGACTGCTTGCATGTCTGGTGCCCATGGAGGCCAAAGGAGGACATTGGATCCCTCAGAACTGGAGTTATAGATGGTTGTGGATCATTGTGAGTTATAGGGATCATATCCAGATCCTCTGCAAGAAAAACAATTGTTCTTAACCACTGAGTCATCTCTCCAACCCTCTTCATTGGTTTTAAGGAGGGACTTACAAGGAACATCTTGTATAAGGAAATCTTTCATATGTCTCCATAGGTTGTGTAATTATAGCCTTTAAGCCTTTGTGAAAAAAATTCAAGTAGATTGAGGTACACTGAATGTAATTAAGGCCCATAAGTTCATAGGGAGTGGCACTATTATCAGGCCTGGCCTTGTTGGAGGAAATGTATTACTGTTGGGGTGGGCTTTGAGATCTAATAAAGTGAGATCACTTCCTGTTTCTACAAAGTGCAGGGCTCTCAGCTCCCAATCCAGCACTATGTCTATGTGTACATTGCCATATCCCACCAGGATGAAATGTACAAAACCTCTGAAATTGTCAGACACCCAATTAAATGCTTTCCTTTATAAGAGTTGCTGAAGTCATGGTGCTTCTTCACAGCAATGAAGACCATCGGTCTTCAGACCAATGACGAAGTAGTATATTCCTATGGGTTCAAATACTTACTTCTGTTTTAGGGTCTCTATTGCTGTGAAGAGACACTGAGACCACAGCAACTCATATAAAGGAAAACATTTAATTGAGGTGCAAGCTTACAGTTTCAGAGGTTCAGTCCATTATCACAAAGCAGGCAGACACGGTGCCAGCTTTATCTTGATCAGAAGGCAACAGGAAATGGTTTCAGACAGTAGGCAGTATCTTGAGCATAGGGAACTTCAAAGCCTGCCCCCACAGTGACACACTTCCTCCAACAAGGCCATATTTACTCCAACAAAGCCACACCTGATAGTGCCACTCCCTATGAGATTATGGGGGGCAATTACATTCAAACTGCTACATAGATGCTCATATATTTGGGCCTGGACAACCGGCTGACAAAAAATTTCTTAAAACTATTATCCTTAGATTTTGATTTTATCAAAACTTGGTCAAACCAGCTTAAAGTTACCAACCTAGAATAAACAAAATTGTTGAGTTGCACAAAAAAACCCAACATGAATGCTATCCACCACATTAGTAGTTGAAAAATTATTCAATGATAACGTTTTGTAGGAGCAGCAGCTGTCACTAAATTGTAAAGATGACGTAATTAGTTACATGAGGATGAAATCATCAACATTTTGGAGGGGATTTCTCTCTAAATTTTTTTTAGTTCTTCCAGTGATGGTTTATCTATTCTTGTATCACTACTGGAAACACCTGGAATGACCTTGTTTCCTGCATTAGATCCAGAGATAATGGTTCTCCTGTGTGTGTGTGTGTGTGTGTGTGTGTGTGTGTGTGTGTGTGTGTGTGTGTGTAGGCCAGACATGAACACTGGATATCTCCCTCTATCATTCTCAATCTTATATTTTTGAGATAGGGTCTCCCGCTGAAGCTAGAGTTCACCATTTGGGCTAGGTTAGCGGACTGGAGAGCCCCCAGCATCTACCTGTCTGCATCCCCCCAGCTCTTGGGTTACCTTTATACATCCCCATAGCTGACTTTTGCATGTGCGCTGGGGATAAGAATTCAGGTCCTCATGTTTGCACAAAAAGCACTTCACCCACTGAACCACCTTCCCAGACCCCTCAAAGGGATCATTGACTCGACAGCTAGAAACCCCTGAGGGCACTTCAATGGATTGGTGACAAATGTAACTCCTTTTGTTTACCCACAGAAGTGAGTTTTTCTTTGCACTTCCACCAGTTGTGGATTTCTGTAATGGTCTCCATTTGCTTCAAAAAGAAGCTGTTTGGATGAGGGGTGAGAGTTACACTTATATATGAGTGTAAGAATTAAGCACTTAGAATGCAGTTAGAAATAATGCTGGTTTAGGAAAGTAACAGTGCTAGAGTAGGTTCTTCTCTAAGGTCCATGACCTTGACAGTCACAGGAACTTGTCTGGGTTTACAGCACCAGGCATGGATTTCCTCCTGTTTGCTGGGCCTTAAGTCCAGCTAGACAGTTGTTGGTTACCGCTATTGTAACCCTGGGGTATATCTTATTAGGCTAGCCATTATGGTTCTTAGGGTTTACAACTGGGTAGGATTATTGATTGCTTTTCTCCCTTGGCAGTTTGCATAGCACTTTCCAGTTCTATGAGAGCCAGTCCTCAGAGAGGAGGCTTCCAGGGGAGTTCCAACTGCATTCCTCCAAGTCCCGTGTTGGAAGTGTGTGGTGTCTTCCACAATGGGCTGTTACCTTCAAGTTGTTGAGGGGCAAGAACAATAGCCTATGTCTTAGAGACTCTTGGCTCTCCACGACCAACAATTCCAACAGCACTGTGGTTTTTATTAGCCTATGGCTCTTGAGGGGAACGTTATCATCTCAAGTGGTGTGAATTCATTTCAATTATATATATTGAATTATATATATATATATATTTCAAATGTATGTATACATATGTATGCATATATATCACTTATATATGTTGTATTTTTATGCCTCAAAGGAAAGCAAGTTGAAATATTGTAAACGCCAAAGAGTTAACATTCAAAGTGAGAGTAAAACCAAGACACAGAAAATTCCTCTCAGCTCTTTCTTTCTAATATTCTCCTCACACAATTTCCCGTTAGTCTCTCTGACTTTCCCGAGAGATATTATTTTCCTTTCCAGTGCCAATTTCAGCAGTGATGGCCTAAAAGGTTCTGGTGCCCCAAGTGAGACTAGATTATAGGACTCCATATGGGGTCAAAGATAGGAGGGTTCTTAAGGATTTTTACCAACAAAATAAAAGCTGTGGGGTTTCAACTTCACTTCAAAGTAAAGACACCAATACAAGCAAAATCTCTTCTTGTCATATTGATAAAGAAGCAAAAATATCCGTCATGCCATACAGTGGAATCACTGTCATCCTGAGTAGGAAGTTGAACTATAAACTGGAGTGTTTTATGAAAATCTGACATGTATCAGAGAATGTGTATATATGTATTATATGTAGACACAGACACACAGTATTTGAAGATAAAGATTTTCATGTATCCAGAAATCCATGTCTCGCCATTTGGTGGGTGTCTCTTTTTCTTTCTTTCTTTTTACATCATTTCTTTATGGATTCTTTGGGACTTTCACACCGTGCATCCCATGTCCACCCATCTCCCAGTCTCCCATTTCTGCCCCTCATGCTTGCAGCATCCTCTCCCAAAATAAAATAAAAAAATTAAAACCGAAACAAAACAAATCACAAAACTTCTTAGCTCCTCCATCATCCCTGACTCTTGAACACCTCTTCATTCACCTCAGTGGCACTGGAAGCCTCGGAGCACCACACAGTGTACCCTTTTGTCCAGCCAGCCTTACTTGCATATGTTCATTGCAATGAGTCATTGGTCCTGGTTCAAGTCCTCTGGCCTCTGGCACGCCATCATCACTGAAACTCCTCTCAGGTAGCCTAACGCCTCCCTGAGTCATGGAGATCCCGTGGTTATCCTTCCATAGAACCAGTTCCTTCGCAGGCTCCATCAGGTAATAGGTAGGTGTTAGTGTGGGCCATCCCAAGATCCTGGATGTGGACCTGAGTGGCAACTAAGCTGGTCAGTGTGTGCCACTAGGGCCGCCCCCCTCAGGCTAAAGTCTGAGCCAGCTTCTATGCCCATGCCATTAGGGCCAGTTCCTCCATGCTGTCA